>NC_081412.1:357150668-357165668 GCF_030272615.1 Cryptomeria japonica | reverse complement strand
TTAAGGGAAAAACCTTGGTGGGAGCCTACCCACAATAAAATGATACTCTACAGTAGTATGTGAAAATATTACAATGGGGAATGCACATGCATTCAGGCACACTACCTAGAGCTCACTGCTCAAAACAAGAAGGGCTACAACCCTGTGAAGGCTCACTACCTTACAAAGATCGGACAACAATCCAGATTATATGAACTGAAAGAATAGCATCTCCAAATGCTCGATGACAATTCCGGTTAAGCACATTTGTCTTCTCTACAACACTCTTTGCTCTACACTTCTCACCAAAAGATGAATTCACTTGTTCGCACATACACCACTCTCTGATAATGCAAACACCAACTGGTATACCGGTACATAAAGAATTGAAAGAAGTAAAACAACCAATAAGACAATCACATAAATGAGAACCATAACACATAAAATTATACGTGGAATTCATCTTTATATGTATATGTATATGTATATGTATATATACACGCATATATACATATGCATACATACACATATGTAATATATATGTTACATAGACACACACACACATACATATATACATACACACACACACACATATATATATATATGTATGTGTGTATGTGTGTACATACACACATACATTTATATGTATATGTATCTATATAAATTTATGTGTGTGTACAGATATACATATACATATACATATATATACATATGTATACGTACATATATGTATGTATGTGTGTATGTATATATGTATACATACATATATGTATGTATGTATGTATGTATACATACATACATGTATATATACATATGTATATGTACATACATACATACATGTATATATACATATGTATATGTACATACATATACATATACATACATATACATATACATAAATATGTGTGTGGGGGAAAAAGCGAGACTAGGTTATCATGCCCTAATCCTACCTCTTGTCACACATTACGGAATACGAAAGAGCCTAGAGGTATCGCACAATTGGCTACTTCTTTTTGTGAAAGAGAGAGCCACGGGCTACCTATTAGGATTTCTATTCCCTTGTTGTAATTGAAAGGTAAGATTATGCAAGTTCAATTCCTAACCCTAAAATGCAAGTATAAGCTAACAACAAGATTACAGAACTGAACTTTAAACAATGGAAAGCTGTAAATACAAGGATGAAACAAGAATGCAAATGTGTACCCGGAGTCAAAATCGGACTGAAAATGTTCGGGACGGGGGCGCGGGCGCTACTGTCCTGAAAACTGCACCAGAAACTGTTGTTCTGCACTCTGAAACACTGTCGGGAAGCTATCTGAAAGTTGTCTGTCCGGAGGACCAGGGCGCCCAGCGCCTCTGTCCCAGGGACCAGGGCGCCCAGCGCCCCTGTCCTGGCAGGACCAGGGTGCCCAGCACTCCTGTCCCAATCTTCTGCTCTGCAATTTGATACAGAGTGCTGTCTCGACCTTCTCTTTCCAGATCTGTATCCCGCGGCGTCGTCTGAATCCCGAAACCTGCAATGATATCTGGAAAAGGGTGTATGGGCGGCTATATAGGGTTTTGCCTTAGTCAAACCCCCGCTTCGGTGATTTCCACCTCCACGAATAGCCAAGTTGTTTTGTAAAATGTATTGTGTGTGCAGACCTAGTGTGTGTGCAAGGTCCTAAAATGCAAGAAAGCAAACTAGAGCAACCTAGAAAGTAAACCCTAATTGCTTGTAAATGATAACGTAAATGCTCTAAATCAAGATGCAAAGTGATCTAAAGCATGAATAAATGATGTATTGAAGCTTATGTAAAGACATGAAAACAACATGAAATCATACCCAACCCTCAAGGGAGGAGTACAAGCCAATCTTCAGTCGGTAATCTCCTATTGTTCTTCAATGTCTTCCAAGCCCTAAATGGATGAATGGAATTGATAAATGCTTGATAGAGAGATGTTGTAAGATGTTGAAGTCTTCAAGGATCTGCTCTTTCGCTGCATATGAAGTTCCTGGAAACAAAAATCGGATCCTTTCAAATGAAGAAAGAGAGCTCTTATGTATGAAACCCTAGGTCGCAATTTCGTCTTTTGGCCGACCTAGAGATTGAATATCTCGCCAATTTCTTGGGGTTAAGCTTTATTTTATGATTGGATTGCACTCCTAAAATTTCGGGAAAAATGTCCGGGACCGTGTGCACTCCGGGCGCCACGGTCCCGACAACTTTTCACCAAATTTTCAGGGCCGTCGGATATGATGATTTTAGAGAGAATCCCAAAGTTACAGGTGATTTCAAGATGTTTTGACCCCGAAACCAAGCCCCCAAGTTCAAAATAGGACTTAATTAGGGTTTTTGATTGAGTGATGTATTGGAGGAATAAAATGCGAAGGGCGCGCTTTAGTGAAAGGGCCCAACTTTATGATGTAGAGAATGGTGAAATAGGACCTTTAGACCTAATTAATTCGATTAATTAAGTGCTAAAGGGGAAATGCAATGCAAAGTGCAACTGCGCCAAGGTGGGTGCTAAACTAGGTGTTAAATTGTACTGCTTTAGCAAGTGCGTACAATTTATGACGTTACATTTAGCCCTCACTTTAGCGGTCATATGAGTACTACGTGCATATGCAAGCTAAAGTACAGAAAAGTAAACATTATTTGAAAAAGGATATATCCATAAGTTGTCGGACGAAGCCCCCAGCGGCATCTGCAGTACACATTTAGGAACCGCACCCTACAAAACACATGTTAGATCACAAAAATCACCTAATGCTTACTAAGGAAAGTGATGAAATCTGTGAGTAGATTTATCCCCCCCCCTTGTTTCGACTTGCTTATTAGGGAGGTGAAACAGGGTAGCATGTTTACTTGCAACAAATTGTGTAAGGTAGTATTGATGAGGGGTGTTCACTAAATAGGCTTCATCAATGCACTTTTTGGAACATCCTGAGAGTAGGGGAAGGAAAATACGATTCCAACGCAACAAACGGCTCGAAAATCGCATCTCCCAAACCCAAGTTATGATAAAATGAATGGTAGAGGAAAATTAGGGTTTCAAAAAGTAAGAATAAACAAACGAGAGTATATACCTCGAAAGTGACACTTGTATTCGTCACTTTGTCGATTTCAGAATACTATTCAGTGCAGCGGAGCCCACATAGCCATCATCATGCCTTCATGACGACCGGAGCGTCCCACGAGGGTTGAGATCCTGCGCCAGGCCGTGATAGACGACGAGCCACTGGACGAGGTGAGTTGACCGAACGTTTGACTTTTGATTTTTCACATGTTTGACTTTTCTATGATCGTATGCGGCCCTGAAGGCTGACCGGGGCCCACCCAGGGCGCCATGGTCCCTGTGGGGCGCCCTGGTCCCCCCAGGGCGCCATGGTCCCTGACAGGGGCGCCATGGTCCCTTCAGGGTGCCATGGTCCCCGACAGGGCACCATGGTCCCCTCAGGGCGCCATGGTCCCTGACAGGGCGCCATGGTCCCTGACAGGGCGCCATGGTCCCTGACAGGACACTATGGTCCCCAATCAGGGCTTGGCGAGAGGTTTCAAGACTAGCACACAATGTTCGACAGTTTGCATTAGCGATTTTGATGATCGAGTACTGATTATGGTTATGTTTTTGTGTTGCAGGGCCTTCCATACATGAGAGAGCATACAGCGGGACATATTCTTCGTAGTTTGCAAGATCAGATTCCGTGGCTTACTCAGTCAGAGAGAGACACACTGTCGATAGTGGGATTGTGGTATGTGATCCTCATGCCGGCCATTCGGTTCCATCCTGCGATGCTGATGGCATTGATGGAGCGATGGGATCCTGACACATGCACTTTTCACCTTCCAGTAGGAGAGCTGACGGTCACACTCGAGGATGTGTACCGTATACTTCGCCTTCCTATCAGAGGAGCGACAGTTACATACGTGACCGATCGGTCAGCGGAGGATCATCAGAGAGAGCAGGTGTATTGCATAGGGAGAGTCATGCCGAGCGAGATGAGACGTTGCATCATGGTCAGCTGGCTCTTACATCCTACAGGGGAGGTACCCCTTCTGAGACGCCTTATGATAGCCATCATAGCACTAGCCGTCTGCCCTAATGGGCGAGGCACGCACATGCATGGGGGTCTCACATGGTGCATCAGAGCGATGGAGAGACACAGGAGAGTGTATGCTTGGGGTCGGAGTATGCTTGCACATCTCTATCACGACCTTGAGGAGTATGTATTTGGACAGGGGTTCAGTTTGATAACATGCACACTTCTGCAGGTGTGGATTTTAGAGCACTTCACATGCACCAGGCCCGTCGGCTTTCCGCTGAGTACAGCGAGCGAGCGACCTAGGGTGTTCGCTTATCCACTTACCAGCGAGTGGAGATTTGGAGATTTGTTATATTGGAGAGTGATTTTTGACAGAGTGACAGCCGAGGTGACAGTGTGGAGACCTTACCTACGGATGCACAGATGGGATGGTATGGAGAGATAGTTAGCATGTTTACAGAGGAACCGCCTACTGCGGGGACGGTATGCACACATCATAGTCCCTTTCTACTTCGACCAAGTACGGAGGCAGTTCGGGCTAGAGCAGTGTGTTCCAGCCGACGTGCCCATCTATACTCGACACTCACGGGTCCTTCCCAGACCTAGAGTAGTAGCGAGACCGACGATAGATGACATCAAGACTACAGACTTAGAGGGATCTGATCAGGATGTAGTCACTGACTACTCTGCAGAGCCTGGAGCACAGCGCAGGTACGTCTCATGGTTTATGAGATCATATCCAGGTCCTATCTTTCCACCAGATCATCCGACAAGCTATCCAGGCCCATGGAGACACGAAGACCAAGATGAGGACCAGGGATCCAGGTCAGAGGAGGCAGAGGAGGGAGAGGGTCAAGAGGAGGCGGGAAATCCTGATCCACCTACAGGCGATCAGCCCAGTGTCGAGGAGGAGGAGGAGGATACAGATAGAGAGGAGGACGAGGGAGATGCAGGTGATGATGCGGATGAGGACGAGGATGAGGATGATGAGGAGGACGACGAGGAGGAGGATAGAGATGATGAGGAGGAGTCGGATGCAGCTCCCCACCATTCAGGAGATGATACCATAGCTCTGGATCCACCTCTTATTCCCCAACAGGGGGAACATGAGGTGATACGGAGGCCTATCCCTAGTACCGTCCAGCCTACACCCATCGTGGATAGATTATTCGAGCGAGGGGAGCCTAGCGGTTCCCAGGCACAGATACTACCATATCATGATCCCTACTGGCGTGAGGGAGATCCAGGTATAGTAGGTTTATATTGATTGATTGATGTTTTGATGATATAGAATGGTACTAACAAAAAATCTATTCTACTACCACAACTAATGTGCAGGAATGGCGCTCCCTGATTCAGCAGGCAATGACAGATATTTCCATGATAGCACAGATCCCCAGTTCCTCACAGATTGCCTATAGGCCTCAGGGGAACGCGGGTCGACATGAGGATTTGTTTTTCCCATTCCGAGTACAGGTAGATATATGGAGGGATAGAGAGAGAGTCCTATCAGAGGACCTCTAGCAGGCTAGGCAGAGAGAGAGAGTCCTATCAGAAGACCTCCAGCAGGCGCGGCGAGATCTAGCAGCGGCTCAGACCGAGGCTACCACCTATCGCGTGATCCTTATGGATAGGGATCGCAGGAGTTCCTCTCAGAGTCACTCACGATCTGTATCACGCTACACACCCATGGGTCCACCTTCACGGCCAGATCAGGAGGGAGCGTCCAGTCAACACTCTCCAGCCACTAGCCCTAGGGATAGGAGATGATTTTATGATGTAGGAGAGGTCACATTTTTGGATGTACAGTGACCTATATTTGTATACGATCCACACATATATATATATATATATATATGTATATATACATGCTTCTCTTTTGTCTCAAATGTGTTATCTTTAATGCTTAAAACAATGTATGTTTTGCTTTGATTAAATCTAATACATCTGGTAAATGTACATGTATGTTCAGAATTTAATTTCCATGTGATTGATTTCTCAATGCTCCATGATTAAATTGATACATGTGTGACTTAACTAAATATTTAATCAAGTACAACATTGATGATAAGGAAGAAATATGCATTAAGTCTAAGAATCATATAACTAATGTGATTTAATTTTGAACTTAAACACAACATGATACGATTCTACTTAACACATAAAGACACTATATAATATGCTAGCATAATGGGAATGTAAATCTTTCACAATTTACATAAATGAATTCAAGACAAACCATAAAGTAAAAAGACACGCTTGTCAGGAATGAAGCAATATAGATTAAACAATATAACATTTAATTCTATTTTGCTTTAATTAAGAGACACTAACATATTATCCAATGTTGAAGAATTGAAAAGAAGATAAATAAGGAATGAAGAATTAAGCATAATATCTACGCAAGTGCATAGCATTGATAGGTTCTTTAAGAGGCGTACCGTCTACATCCGCTATTTTGTAAGCACCTGATCCATAATCCTCAATAACGATATATGGTCCAAGCCAATTAGGACTGAATTTTCCCTTTTTTGCAGGTAAGGCATTCACATTGCGCTGATTCTCATAAAGGACTAAGTCACCTACTGAGAAGGAACGTTGAATGACCCTATCATTATAGCTTCGTTGTAGAGTTTTGTGATACGCTTGAATATGCTCAAGAGCGTTTATACGCTGTTCATCAAGCATCTCAAGCTGTTGAAGTCGTTGTTCTCTATAAGAGTCATCATCTACTATACCTTTGAGAGAAACCCTAAGTGATGGAATCTCTAGCTCTAAAGGCATAATAGCGTCAGCACCATAAACAAGATTATAAGGAGTAGTTCCCGTAGCAATTCGTACACTCGTTCGGTAGGCCCAAAGAGCATAGATTAGCTGGTTACTCCAATCCTTACCATGCTTATTCACGGTTTTGCGAAGAATTTGTTCAATTATCTTATTGGATGATTCGGCTTGACCATTTGACTGAGGATAGTATGGTGTAGAAAATCGATGTTTGATATGATACTTCTCGAGGTATCCCGAATCGAGAAATGATGTTTTCTAGAAGAAATTGACAAATCACTTCAGTAGTGGTAGAGCGAAGAGGAATAGCTTCTACCCACTTTGTAAAGTAATCTGTTGCGGTTATAATGAAGGTGTGTCCTTGAGATGAAGGAGGAGAGATTTTACCAATAAGATCCAAACCCCATGCGGAAAAAGGCCAAGAAGCTACTTGAGAACGAAGTTCTTGGGCAGGAGCATGAATCAGATTATTGTGTTGTTGACATTGATGACATTTTTTAACAAATGAAAAGGAATCCTTCTGCATAGTTTGCCAATAGTATCCCATACGAAGCAATCTATGAACCAAGGATTTGCCCCCAAAATGCCCCCCACAGGCACCTGAATGTGCCTCTTCAAGAGCAACAGGGATTTCTGACTTGTTAAGACAACAAAGGAGAAGACCATCATAACCCCTTCGGTAAAGGACATTAGAAAGAATGATATACCTAGCAGACAGCTTGCGGATTCTAGCCCTAGTGTTTCTATTAGCGGAATCAGGAAAGGTACCATCGGTCAAATATCTTACGATATGCGAGTACCATTCATCTGAGTCTATAAAATCACAACATGTTACCAAGCTAGAATCGTCTACAATAGCTGGAGAAATAAGGTTGTGAATAACAAATTTAAGATCAACCACAGGGTCCTCTAAAGATACAAGAGAAGCCACACATGCCATTGCATCCGCATGTCGATTATCTTTTCGAGGAATGGGTTCCATAGTATAAGAATCGAAATTTTGTAATAAAGAGGTAGCAAGGTCTTTATATTGTGATAATTTGTCTTGTTTTGCTTGATATATTCCTGTTACTTGTCTTATAATCAATTGCGAATCTCCATAGATATGTATGTGTTTTATGTTCAGAGCTAAGGCTGCTTTTATTCCTGCTATAAGAGCCTCATACTCAGCAATGTTATTAGTACATAGGAAATTTAGACGATAGGATAAGGGAATGGGTTTCTTTGTAGGAGAAATCAGAACAACACCTGCCCCCGATCCCGTACGACACTTAGAGCCATCAAAGTATAACTCCCAAGTTTCATCTTTCTCTATAGAAAGAATGAAGTCGTCAGGAAAAGACTCAGGGTTAGGGAAGGAGAAAGGTGAAGGGGCCTCAGCCAGGTGATCGGTCAACGCTTGCCCTTTAATTGCTCTTTGTGAAACAAATTTAAGGTCAAATTCAGTTAACATCATAACCCACTTAGCTAGGTGTCCTGATAAATCAGTTTTAGAGAAAAGATGGTTCAAAGGATCAAACTTTACCATGACATGGACTTCTGAATTTAAAAGATAATGTCTCAATTTCTGAGTCGCAAATACCAAGGCCTAGCATTGCCTTTCTATCACAGAATATCGGGTCTCATAATCGAGTAAGGTACGACTTATGTAATAAACTAGACATTCCTTACCATCTTTATCATGTTGTGCCAACAATGCTGCGAGAGCATGAGAGGAAGCAGCTGTATACAGAAGGAAGGTTTTAGAAGGTTCGGCAGGTTGAAGAATAGGAGGACTAGCCAAATACACTTTCTGTTAGAGTATTCAGGTATTTACTTGATTAATTAAACATTATTTGTTTAATTATTTAAGTTCCCTTTATCTCTTTTACATTTAAGCTAACTTTAGGTGCATATAATTAATTGTTTTAATTAATTATTATGTGCAAACCTAGGTTTTCCCTTTTTAGGGTTTCTTGACCTATTAAAGGTTGAGTTCTTTCTTTTCATTGTAAGAATCACATTACATATTTTTGTGAATATTGAGCTCTCTCTTTTTGAGCATATTCTCTGTGTTTTGTATGTTCTTCAGATTTTGCTTCATTGCTTCTCCTTGTAACAGGTTATTCGGCTTGCAGAAGATCTTTAAGCTCCTGTGGTGTTGTATTTTCTCAACTCCTATATGGTATCAGAGCCAGATCTGTAGCTGCCTGTTCTTGTTTTGAGATTTTTGGCTTTGGAAGCAGATCTGGGGTTTCAGGAATTTTTTTGTGTACCTAGGGTTTGAGTTTTTTTTTTCTGAGCACTTTGGGCCTAAACGGACCTCACCATCATGCTCAGAAGGCCCAAAAACCCCTATGGTCATATAAAATTCGACCTATTTTGGTTCCTGAGCCTCTGGGAGCTATTTTTTTCTCCGATCCAGGCCATACGGCCCTGGCACGCAGATAGAGAAAAAAATTTGAAAAAAAAATTATTTTTTGCCTTTTTACGGCATGCAGGCCGAAATTTTCTTTTAAAAAAAATCTTTTAAAAAGGCGGAAAAAAAAAAGAGGTTTTTGTTTCTTTTTAAGAAAAAAAAATTTTTTGGGGCACATTTTTTGGGTTCCGCAGGGTACCGGACTGACAGGCTTGTCAGACCTGTCAGTCCGGCCCCTGCGGCCCCCTCTGGCGGCCCCTCCGTCCTTTTCCGGACGCCGCCGTTGTTCCTCCGGCTCCCGTCGCCTGCGATCTCCCGCCGCCCGCGAACTGCCACCGCCAGCCGCTGCATACCGCCGCTCCGGCCCCCCGCCGGCCAGGTCTGTCGTCTCCGCCTCCCTGCGCTTCCGCCGCCGGCCAGTCACCGCCTGGCCGCCACTCACCTTCTGGCCGCCGCCTACCAGCACTGCCGGCAGTCCGGCTCCGTCCGCTCCCCGTGTGCAGTTTTTTTTCCGGCCACCGCCTTGCCACCCGGCCGCCACCGGTGCGCCACCGAAGCTCCGCTCCTTGGCCCCCGGACCACCAACAGGCCACCAGACCCCTTTTTTGGGCCTTTTAAGGGGGGGTTTGGTTTTTTGGCCCTATCTTGAGCAAACGGAGTCGTTTTTTCGAGAACGAATAGGCGTCGGAAAGATGGTTCTGAGGCCGACCTCATGGTGTTGGTACTTTATTCCAATTTTGTTGTTTGACTGTGTTTTTTTACAGTCAAAGTGAGGTCTCTTTTTTGCACTCCGGGAGACGTAGAATGAGCATCCGACCTCCGTTTTTCGAAAACTTTATATTTTCGGAAAGCGTGTTCTGTGTCCTTTCCAGAAAAATGAGTTTTTTTTCCAGATTTTGCTCCATGCATATTTTATTCAGTTTTTTTCTTGTCAGCACTCTGGTGGATATCGTGGTTGTTTCAGGTCCTGGGATCTCTTTTCTGAGTAGGGTGTCTCTGTTTTGATTCTCGTTTCTATTTTCCAGTCTTCTTATCATTGTAGCTTGTAATTATGCAAACGCACTGAGATAAAGTGCCATCATGCATTGTTTACTTGGAATCTTGCATATCTTGTGTCTTGTTGTACATGCACTGTTGATCAAGTGCCATGAGGGGGTTGATGTTTGCCTTTGTTTGCCATCTTCCTTTGTCAAGTGAGTGTTCCTTCCACGACATTTGCCTCATGATGATGTGTCTCAGCACCTTTGATGTTCTTGTTCTTCGTCATGCAGTTGTTTTTGGCTGTCCTTTTCAGTGTTCCTGTCCCTCTCCCACTTCTGCATTATGGGGAGGTTTATCATGTTGGTTCTAATGCTTCCATGGTTCGATTGATCAGCTCTTCAGGCTTTGGTTTCTCATGCCATCTGTATCTTCGATTTCAGTTGTTTTGCCTTGTTTGCCTCCTGATTCGAGTAGTGTCATTTGAGGGCACTCATGCAGATTACAGTCTTCTCTACCTGGTCATGTTCTAGTTCAGTGGATGTTCTTCAGATCAGCAGTTATTCTTCGACAGAGTTTGCAGGGTCTTCATGCTTCAGTGATATTCTTTTCCATCTCTTTTTGGAGTAGAGTTTTGTTCCCATGTGGTTTTCTCTATTTCTCCAGTTCATAGAGATTTCATTGTATTTGGGTACCTGATCAGGCCTTGTTGCCGGGACCCATCTTTATTGCTTTTAGTAGCTGTTCTAGGTTTTAGTTTCTCCCTAAGTCTAGCTTAAGGGGGGGTGTTAGAGTATTCGGGTATTTACTTGATTAATTAAACATTATTTGTTTAATTATTTAAGTTCCCTTTATCTCTTTTACATTTAAGCTAACTTTAGGTGCATATAATTAATTGTTTTAATTAATTATTATGTGCAAACCTAGGTTTTCCCTTTTTAGGGTTTCTTGACCTATTAAAGGTTGAGTTCTTTCTTTTCATTGTAAGAATCACATTACATATTTTTGTGAATATTGAGCTCTCTCTTTTTGAGCATATTCTCTGTGTTTTGTATGTTCTTCAGATTTTGCTTCATTGCTTCTCCTTGTAACAGGTTATTCGGCTTGCAGAAGATCTTTAAGCTCCTGTGGTGTTGTATTTTCTCAACTCCTATACTTTCAAATCTTCAAATGCTTGCTGACAATCCTCATTCCATTGAAAAGTGATATCCTTTTTAAGAAGTTGAGTAAAAGGAAAGGTACGATCCGCAAGCTGAGACACAAACCTACGAATAGCTTGAATCTTTCCTTGTAAGCTTTTAAGTTGAGACACATTTCTAGGAGGTGGCATGTTGACAATAGCATCTATTTTCTTAGTATCCACCTCAATCCCACGATGCGAAACTATGAACCCTAATAGTTTTCCACTATCCACACCAAAAACACATTTTCGGGGATTCAAGCGCATGTGATATTTACGAATTCTTTCAAAGATTTGACGAAGGATTTTAACATGATCTATGCGAAGAAAGGATTTGGCCAAAATATCATCAACATAATCCTCTAAAATCTTATGCATATAATCATGAAAGATGAGGGTCATCGCTCATTGATAAGTTGCACCGACATTTTTAAGTCCAAAAGGCATCATTATCCAACAAAACGTACCCCAAGGAGTAGTGAAAAGTGGTTTTGAATTGATCTTGAGGGTTAATAAAAATTTGATTGTAGCCTGAAAAACCATCCATGAAGGATAACAAGGCATGTCCTGCCGTAGAATCAACTATCATGTCAATGTTTGGAAGAGGGAAATCATCTTTCAAAGAAGCCTTATTTAGATCCCGAAAGTCAATACACATTCTTATTTTATTGTCTGGCATAGCCACAGTGACAATATTTGAAATCCATGGGGAATAGTCAATAGGGCGGATAAATCCAGCCTCCAATAATTTTTCAATCTCAACTTTAACAAGCAGAGCCACCTTAGGATTCATTTTTCGAATCTTTTGTTTCACGGGCTTAGCATCAGGAACTAAGACAATGTTATGAGTAACAATCTTAGGATTTATACCAGGCATGTCAGAATATGCCCAAGCAAAGATCTCAGGGAATTCATGTAATAGTTCTTCATATTGTTTCTGTTCCTTTTCATCCAAACATTTCCCAATTTTAATGACTTTCTCTTTATTGCAAGGATCCATCTTAACATCAGTGGTGTCACTTATGAGAAGATTACTTTGTGGAGGAGTATCCTTTAACTGAGGGAATTCTTTCACAATCTCGTCATTATCAATCCCTTTTCCAAAATAGGCTTCAGTGTTCAAACAATAAGGGAGTCCCCTATTGTGATGATAACGAGGAAGAGTATCATAGGCTCCCAAGAACTCAGCTAAAGCATCGTCGGTAGGGAAGACATCCAAAGAAATGGCACACGAAGGATCCCCATCAATATACTCAGGATGCTGTATTGATAAAGATGTAGAGATAGCATTAACACTAATGCATGGTCTTTTAGAAGCTTTAGTACGTTTGCAGGGATTAAAGCCAAGTCCAAAGGCATAATTGTGAAAATTAGTCTCTAGAGGAACTCTTATCCCTTGTTCATGAGCACCACAACCTTTTCCATGATACCCATGCTTAGCAAAAATGCGAAAACCACGACCATAACGATCAGCCATTTCAGGAAGAGAAGGTGGTTTTTCATAAGACAAAGAATCAAACTCTTCATAATTAGAGATGTGAGGAGAAGAAGTTTGAGAGGCGGCCACAAAATTATTACTCATAGATTCAGGTAAGGTTGATTCTTTCTTTTCAACTTTATGATTTTCAGCTTCTTCCTTCTTTTCAACTTTAATTTCTCTAGAAGGAACCTTATATTCACCCACAAAGGTAGGATTAAAATCAAGGGATCCCCAATCGTCGTCTTCGAGGATCTTCCCAGGATCAAAATCCTTCTTATGTGTAGTTTCAAGTCGAGAAGAATCTTCTCCAAGAGCTCCAGACTCATCCAAAGAATTTTGATCATCGGAGAGCGAGGATTCACCGATAGGTATCTTATTTAAAGATTCATCACTAGATGAGGACGGCTTAGAAGAACCCCCCTTAGAAGTGGATGTTTGCAAACAAGCTTGAAAATTAGTATCACCTATCAAGGTATATGTCTTATTGTTATAAATAAATTTAACTTGTCTATGCAATGTAGAGGGGACAGCTTGCATACTGTGAATCCAAGGTCTCCCCAGTAGCAAGTTGTACGTTAGATTTCCTGACATAACATGGATAGGTGTAGGCAAAGTAACAGGCCCCATTGTGATGGGTAAGGTGATAGTACCTAATGAAGTTTTAGCCACATTATCAAAGCCTCGAATAGGACGAGAGTCCGGTTCAATTAAGGATGTATCCACATTCATCTTATGCAAAAGATTAATGCTACACACATTAAGACCAGAGCCATTATCTACTAGTGTTCGCCTTATAGCCGTGTCTTTCATGATAACCACAATCATCAAGGGATCATA
This sequence comes from Cryptomeria japonica, assembly GCF_030272615.1. Taxonomy (NCBI): domain Eukaryota; kingdom Viridiplantae; phylum Streptophyta; class Pinopsida; order Cupressales; family Cupressaceae; genus Cryptomeria; species Cryptomeria japonica. The sequence goes on along the minus strand of NC_081412.1, from coordinate 357,152,005 downwards.
TTGATGTTGGATTTCACTAGTAGGCAACTCATCTTGGGTAAACACAATTTGAGCTTTAGGATTCATCACAGAGTTAACCAAAGATGCTATATTACTAGATGTATTCGGTGGAGGAACATTCAAATCTTTCAAGGCATCTTGTAACATTCCATGATGAGCAGAAGAAGTTTGAATCAAATCCCAAAGGGATATCTTAGCAGGGGTAGCTTTAAGTTGTTCTATGAGATCATATTCCTTGCTAAGAACTTGCGAAATACGGGGAGCTTGAGGAAGAATTGGTTGAGGATTAGGAAGGGAAACTGGAATAACAGGAGGGGGATTAGGTTGCCTATTATTTCTGGTATGATAAGTATGGGCAACTGCATGATAACTCTCTCTAGTTATTTGCTTGGCATAATTATAAGGACTTATAGGTTTTCTTCCTTGCACCGTGATGATTGGTTTATTCGGAGTACGAAAGGAATCATGATCATACCCTCCTTGAACAGTAAGGAGAGGTGACTTAGAAACTTGAAAGGTGGGAGAAGGATAAGCTCCTTGGACTTCAAAGAGAGGCTTTTTATGCTCATTCAAGTTTATCATGTTAACTAATTTAGAAGTCTTGTTTTTGTTTAGAGATTTCGATAAAGCCACAAAGTCATCAAGAGCATCATCCAACAAAGCATGATCATATCTATTGAAAGGTTTATCTTCTGATTCAAAAGGAGACATCTCCTCATAGAGGGGATTGTTGAAAACAACCATGTTACTAGATTTAGTGGAAGAGTGGATAGGAATGTATCCTTGAGAGGAATCATTCGACTTATCTTTCTCATCACAACGAAATGGCATAGTAACAAGGTTTATGAGTTTTTGGTAAAATGAAGGTTTGGCATCTTTAGGGTTTAAAAACTCATCTAAAGCTTCATCTAATTCGTCTTGGCTATACTCATAATAATCATCGAAAGCATGAACATTTTGCAAATAAAAATCTGACATTTTGAAAAGATTACACAAAACTTAAACACCCAATGCAAAGAAACACACTTTTTTTTTTCTTTTTTTCTTTTTTTTTAATGAAAATGAAATGAAAACACACTAAATCTAGATCTAGATCTAACAAATGCAATGCAAGAGGAAGCAATGATAGATTCACGTCGGGTTCACCAAAATGTGTGGGGGAAAAAGCGAGACTAGGTTATCATGCCCTAATCCTACCTCTTGTCACACATTACGGAATACGAAAGAGCCTAGAGGTATCGCACAATTGGCTACTTCTTTTTGTGAAAGAGAGAGCCACGGGCTACCTATTAGGATTTCTATTCCCTTGTTGTAATTGAAAGGTAAGATTATGCAAG